>NC_080752.1:30217074-30262074 GCF_020826845.1 Diceros bicornis minor
TACTCCTTCTTCCATTTCCTAGACCCTCTGTCGGGCAGCCGCTAGGGCATCGGGGAGGAGCAGGGACTCTTCCATTCTCCCCTCCATCCTGCTCTCAGGCCCTAGCTGCTCCCCTCCAAACCCTCCCCAACCCTCCAAGCCAGCCTCCCCTCTCTGAAGGCTCCCTCAGAGCCTCTGCCAGCTCTGGGGCCCGCTGGTTCACTCAGGGGGCCACCGACCCTTATGAGAGAGCTTTAGGGAAGCAGTAGTTAAGAATGGAACTAGACAGGGAGCCGGCCCCATGGCTTAGCGGTTAAGTGCGCGCGCTCCACTGCTGGCGGCCCGGGTTCGGATCCTGGGCGCGCACCAACGCACTGCTTCTCTGGCCTTGCTGAGGCCGCGTCCCACATACAGCAACTAGAAGGATGTGCAACTCTGACATACAACTATCTACTGGGGCTTTGGGGAAAAAAAAAAGGAGGAGGATTGGCAATAGGTGTTAGCTCAGAGCCGGTCTTCCTCAGCAAAAGAGGAGGATTAGCATGGATGTTAGCTCAGGGCTGATCTTCCTCACAAAAGAAAAAGAATGGAACCAGGCAGACGGGTTTGAGTCCTGGCTCTGCTTCTTATTAGCTGTGTAACTTGGGTACGTTGCTTTAACCTCTCTGTGCCTCAGTTTCCTCATCTGTACAATGGGGACAAGAATGGTGTCTACCTCTTCCGGCCTTTGTGAGGCTTGTGGGGGAATGTAAGGTTATGTATGAAAATCCTTTAGCACAGCTCAGCGCTTAGGGGCTGCCGTGCCATTCCAGGGAAGAGCCATGGGTCAGGAAGACCAGCCAGGGCCAGAACGGAGGATGCTGGGACCAGCCCCTCCACCCACCCCACCCCAAGCGGCTTCCCCACTGTCTCAGGGCACTTGGTGCCACCTAGTGGCGGGCGGGGGCACCAGGGGGCCTGGCAGGGGCAGAGTAGGCCAAGGGGCAGGATGGATACCAGAGAGGCAAGAAGAGACCTGCCTTGCTGGGCACTGCCTGGGGCCAGCGTGCACCGAGGGTCCGCCCCGCCCCAAGCCTGATGGCTATCCTGGGAGAACAGAACACGGAGGGGCCACCTTCAGGATGCCCTGTGCCCAGCTCAGGAGTCCCTGGCCAGCCCCAGCAGCCCCAGCTCAGACGCCTGCACTCCCATCGAGGGAGACAAACCGAGGCAGGAAGGAGCTGGGAATGTCATCTGCAGCCCCTAAGTGGCCCCAGCCTCCTGTCCATCACACCCCCTCCCTCCTCAGGACCTGGGACAGCAGGTGTCCTCTGTGCTGAGGCTGGAGGACCCTGTTCATTCATACACCAAGTCCTTCCCTGCAACACACATCTGTTGAGTCCCTGCTATGTGCCAGGATCCTGGGGATGCAGAGGGAACAAGACAGATGCTTGTTTGTAAATCTGTGGGGCTTACACTGTGTGTGTGACAGGGGCCACAAAGCAGGGGGAGGGCAAACAGGGGAGGTTGTGAAGGAACACGGTGCCAGGGCCCACCCCACAGCCACAGGATCCCCTTGGGGTTAAGGCGTTGGGCTCTGAGCTGCCAAACTGTCTGACTCTGATCTAGCTGTGTGACTTTGGGTGAGCTATTTAACCTCTCTGGGCCTCTGTTTCATCATTGTTGAAATGAGAATAATAAGAGCTACTATCTTACTACCTGATGGATGGGATTGTCACGAGGACTGAATGAGGCTCAGAACACAGGGAGGTCCATTTGTGGCTTTTATAGAAGCCTCAGCTCCAGGACCCTCTGCTTCTCAAGACCGTGTTCCACCATCTTCATCTCACACACACACACACGCACACGCACACACATGCACACACACACACGAACACTAGGGGCCGTGGACCTGCTGCACGTCTGTGTGGACGTGCCCAGGTGGTCTCAGGAATAAGGGTTGGGCCTGGACAGGGGTGCACGGCCCTGAGTGTGCAAGGCCATGTGCGTTTGCAGATGCCCAGCCCAGGGAGTAGTCTGTGCATCTTCACACGTGGTGAGCGTGCGCACATGGGCCTGTGAACACGACTGTGCGTGCACCTGGGTGTCTGCAGGGCTGGGGGTCTGCCCCTGTGTACACGGCGGGTGGTCAGGGTTGCTGGGAGCAGAACTGTGCTCCTGGTGGGCAGGGCCCTGACAGGGGCTGTAATGACTGCCATTCGTTCAGGGAAGGCACTGGGGGGAAGCGTCATTCACCTGCTCCTCTCGGCCTGTCCTCAGCACAGTAGGGTTACCCCTAGCCTCTGCTGTCAGAGCTGGGGGTGAGGAGAGCTTCCAGCCCACCCACAAGGCAGGCGCACGGTCCCTTCCTGGTGCCCACTCTTGGATGCCCTCGTGCTGCGGGGGTTCAGCCCTGGGGCTGGAGTCTGTTCTGACCTGGGGTGGGGAGCAGAGCCCAGAGAGACTGCACCCCTCTCTTTGCTGTCACAGTCGTGGGCAGCGCTGAGGCTGGCTCTTGGTGCCTCAGTGTCAGTTGTCACAGTTCTGGGCCCTGCCCTGCATGGAGGTACCCAGGGACAGGAGGCCACAAGATCCCTGGGGACAGATAGACCTGGGTTCTAATTTCCAGCCCCACCTCTTCATGGCTGTGTGGCCTTGGACAAGTCACATACCCTCTCTGAGCCTCGTTCCCTCCCCTATAAAACAGCAATGAAGATATAGCCCCCCGCAGGATTTCTGGTGGGAACTGACTTCGGGAGAACATGTGATGCTTGGCCCATTGCTCTTGGCAAGTTCTCGTTACTGATGGCTTCTGTTATACTAATGGCCCCATTCATGGAGCACACGGAGCACCGTGCAGAGCCCTTCGCAGGCACCATCTCAGCTTCAGATCCTCCCAGCAGTTCTCCATGGTGGCCGCTTTATTGCTAGCCCCATTTTTCAGATGAGGAAACTGAGGCTCTCTGAAGTGGAGTGATTTGCCTGAGTGGTACAACGAGTGAGGGGGAGAAGTCGGCCTTGCAGGCTGACAGGCCCCAAACCTCCGCACCTGCCCCTCTGCAGTCCTGGCCCTGTCCTTGGGTGCTCCTGCTCTGAGCAGACCCTCCCTCATGCCCCAGGGGCTGGATTCTGCTGAATGTCCCCAGGCTTCAAACAAAGGCTGGGAAAAGGAGCAAGATGGTCAGACGGAACCTTGTTCCCTTTCCTTCTCCGTTCCCTGTCCTGTTATTATCTGTCAGGTTCAGTCCAGGGCAGCTGCCTCCCCGCTCTTAGAAGGTCTCAGAGCAAATGAGCTGGAGGATCCCCCAGTCTCCTCCTTATCCAACATTCTCATTTCACAGGTGGGGACACTGAGGCCTGGAGAGGGAAAAGCCCAACTCCAGCTCACTCAGAGTCGCAATCAGGCCCGCGTGAACAGCATGCATTCTCTGTGTCTTCCAGTCGGTCAAACAATCCCTTCCTGTGTGCCAGGCACAGCCGGTGCCAGCTGGGGCAGGAGGCGAGGATGCCTGGGAGGAACAGGACCTATGCCTGCCCACCAGGAGCTCACAGCCTGGTGGAGAAAACCAACCACTAAAACGGGAGAAAGTGAGGCAAGCCTTGTGCGGGGCGAGCGGCACCTCATCTGCCACAGGAGGTCAGGAAGGCTTCCTGGAGGAGGAGGTGAAGCTGAACTACGTCTCAAAGGAGTCAGACATTTGCTAGAAAAATGAAGGAAGGGCGCTCGAAGCCAGGGGAATAGTGTGGGAAAGGCAGGGAGCGTGGGAGAACATGCGTGTTCCCTCCATGGAGGGAAAGGGGTGTGGGAAAATGAGGAGGTCCCGGCGAGATTGTTCTAGCAACTATGGCTGTATAACACACCACCCTCAAAACTGAGTGGCATAAAACAACCATTTTATTATGCCCACAGATTGTGTGGAGCAAGAACTTGGACAGCACCGTGGGAACCTCTGGTCTCTGCGCCACGATTCTAGGGCCTTCTCTGGCAATACCCAAAGGCTGGGGGTGACTTGATAGCCAGGGCAGGAATCGCCTGAGGCTCGTCACTCACGCATCTGGCTGCTGGCTGGAGCCCACGCATGATCTCTCTATGTGGTCTGCCCACGAGGGTTAGCCTGGGCTCCCTCACAGCGTGGTGGCTGGGCTCCGAAGGCCAGTGTCCCATGAGAACAGGCAGGAGTGCATGAAATTTTAGTGATCTAGCCTCACAAGTCACATAGTGTCACTGCTGGCATGCTCCGTTGGTTGAGGCATTCGCAAAGGTCTGCCCAGATTCCAGGGGAGGGACGCAGATGCCACGCCTGGAAGAGAGAACCGTCGAGATCACACTGTAAGAACTTGTGGGGTGAGAGACATTGGGGCAGCATGTCTGGAAAACACCATCGGTTACAGACATCACCAAATCTTGAATGCGGGGTCATGGTGCTGACTCCCCCGGCTGTGAGGGAAGAGAAGGACACCAGGCGAAAGAGAGAGAAGAAGACAGAAACCTGGGGGTCCAGCGCCAGTCTAAGGGACGTCCTGGATTAGGATTTCCCAGGTGGCCCACCAAGGATGCTGCCCAGCCCCACCGCTCCAAGGCTGCGGTTCCAGGGCCCTCCACAAACTTGGAAGGTTCTGAGACCTGGGAGGGCGTCTCTCCCTGAAGCCCCTTTATTCAGAGCTGAGCGTCCCTGCCTCTGGCTGCCTTCTCTCAGGTGTTGGACCTTCCCGGGCACAGGTCAGAGGGGCAACAGGTGAGGGGGATGCCTCAGCCTCCTCCATCCTTGCTCTCACACCCCTGCCTCTGAAGTGCGCCCAGGATGCCTCCCAGCAGATGGTAACCCTCACGCAAGGGCCAGCTGTCCTCTCTGTAGTCTAGGACAGGGATCAGTGTGCAGGAAGGGGAGAAAAAGGAGCCTTCTCTCCTAGATCCTGCCGGGCTGGGCCTCTCATCTCCCCTCCCCCATGGACCTCAGGGCCGGGACAGGGCTGGCCCGTCACCTGCAGAGCTCCTGCCTTGTCATCAGACTCACAGGTCCAGTTGACAGTGCTCAGCAGCCAGCAGAGTCTCCCTCCCTCCATCAGCAAGGGAGCAACTGAGGCAGGGTTTGGCCTCCCAGCTTGATAAGCCCAGTAAGTCGTTATTTACCTAGAAGTCTGTCTCCCCAGTTTCACTGCGAGCAATTGAGGGTTGGCACAGCCTCCTTCATCTCCGTGACCCAGCACAGAGCCCGGCACATAGTAGGTGCTTAGTTAGTATGTGGTGAATGGACAAATGACTGAATGAACCTTTTAAATGTCTATGGTCCCAGGGCCTAGCACTGTGCTTGGCGCACAGTAGGTTCTCCATAAGCATTTGTTGAATGAATGAGTTTTATTCCTCTCTAGATCCCTAACACCCAGCACATAGTAGGTGCTTAGGATTTATTGAATTGAAATGACAAAGCAAAACCCCTGGTCCAAAGGGGACTTCTGTGATGGGCTACTGCGTAGACTGGCCTGTGGGCCCCAGTCTCAGTGTCCCGGGAGGGCTTGGTTCTGGGTGCTGTGGCCATACTCTTCCTACCCCGATCCTCCACCATGTCCCAGTGGGGAGGGGACAGCCTCTTCTCCCTTGGCTCAGGAACAGATAGGTCAGAGGCAGGAGAGGGAGAGATGGAGAGGCAGACAGATAGACAGACACCACTGTGACCGGCCCTCCCTACAGAGGTGACACCAGCGCCCCTATCAGCATCTCTGGAGGCCTCTCCCCAGCCAACCAGGTCATCCCTGTGAATGCCCCAATGGAAAGGGCTACACAGAAGCCCCTCGCCCACAGGTCCTTGCTTTCCGACCCCCAGTGTACTCAGTAAGCTGGTTGTGGGGGGGGGGGTGGCAAGTAGAGGGGGAGACAAAATCCTTCCTGGCAGTTTAAAGAGTTTTGGCATTTTCACGAGAGCACATGTAATATTTAAATTACTTCCCCTCAGCACGCCCTCATGCCTGCCTTGGCTTCCCCAGGTGAATTTGTAGGCGCTGAAATGGTCTAATTTCCCACACAAGCCATGTCAAATATAATTTGGGTGCAAAGTTGGTAATTATACGTAACATCAGTCTGATGTTAAAAACACTGAAAAATTTAGCAAGAAGAGACTACTGGAGAGACAGAAGTCTGAGGCCCAGCCAGGAAAAGGCAGGCACGGGCCCCACCGAAGCCAAAGTCTTTAATTAATAATAGCATGTTTTCAGGGACTCAAAGGATGCAGGTCCCCAACTGTCTGAAACTCCTTTGTCTACCAATTACCAGCATCTGGGGGGAGAGGGGCAGGGAGGAAGCCGCAGGGGGGCACCCAGATCCCCCTGAGAAGTAGCCGAGGTTTGGGCTGGGGCTGCGGCTCACCTGTGGCTAAGGTCCTGCAGCCAGGTGACCCCGCTCTGCTTCTCTGTCACCAGAGACCAACCCCACGGCAGGGTCAGCGGGAGGAGGGAGCTTGTCTCCTCTTGACTCTGGGTGAATTGTGGGGAGGGGGCGAGGTTTGGCTACAGGCCAAGCAGCCCCTACAAGCCTTGGAGGGCCCGGAAACAATGCTTGTGATCCTCTGGTTTAGATGGGGCTTTTTTCTTTCCTGTTCAAACAATATAATGGACCATTTCCGTGAGGACAGGGACCACGTCTTCTATGCTCACTCCTGTGTCCCCGGCATCTGGCACCTAGTGGGTGCTTGGTAAATATTTGTACGGTGTGAAATAAGCTCTAATTACTCCTCACTCTACCCCTGTGTGGACCGAGTGAGTCCCCTCCTGCCAGCCCCGAGCAACAACACCTGAGACATCTGAGAGGTTAAGGGGACAGCCTCAGAGCCTGGATTAGAATCGGCGTTCCACACTTAGAAGCGCTATGACCTTGGGACAGTTACCAAAACTCTGCCTCAGTTTCCTCATCTGTAAAATGGGCATAATTATAGATCTACGTCCTAGGATTACTGTGAATTCTGAATGAGATTCTCCGCATACAGCACTCTGAACAGAGCCTGGCAGGTAGCTCTTATTTTGCTAAGAGAGATGGATGTGGTGTGGCTTTGCAGAAATTGCTCTTTAGAAGTGTTTCCAGAGGCTGTGGGAGGACGAGAAGAGAAGGGGCAGCCAGTAGGGCAGAGGAACCTGGAGTGAAGAAACAGAGATTTCCAGTGGACAGTTTGGAAAAGTTTCTGCTGTGGGGGGTGTAATACAGTTACCTTCTTCCTTAATTCCCTAAGAAGTCTTCAATAAAACATTCTCTCGTCTCTGGGTACATGGTATGGGGTCTATTTGGGATGTAGGGCCTCCAGGTGGGCAAGGAAGGATGTGAGCTTATGACACCTGTGGGAGGGGGCCACATTCAAACTATTATTATTATTATTAACATTTTGTTGATGTGAAAGCAAGGCTCAGAGAGGTTAAGTGGTGGGCCCACACCTCACACTTTAGTGTGTCGGGTTTGCCAGGGTTGTCCTGGTTTATCCGATTTCGTCCTGACAACCCTGGGAGGTAGGTACCGTTAGTGTCCGCATCTTACAGATGAGGAAGCTGTGGCTCAGAGGGGTTAAATAACCTGCCCCAGATCACAGGACGCGAGAAGTGGAATAAAATCTGGGCTGACCCCAGAGGTGCCCTTAACTGCGAAGGGACCACCTCCCCAAACACTGCCCTCCTCCTGCGCCCCTGCCACAGCTAAGCCCTCTGCACCGTGCTTCTCAGCCCCGCACACTGGCATCGTCCGGGGACCTTTAAAACCACTGATGCCCGGGAGTGAAGTGGCCTGGGTGCTGCCAGGCAATGGGTTTTTTCTTAACTCGCAGGTTGTCCTAACGGTGGGAACCACTGCCTTCGCCCTGCTGCAGCTAAGTCCTCTTAAGCTCCTCCAGCTGTAGTGTGCGCCCGAATCACCTGGGGATCCTGGTAAAATGCAGGTTCTGCTGCGGCAGTTCTCGGCAGCGTGGAGCCTGGGATTCTGCTTTGCCACAAGCTCCCAGCTGATGCTGAGGCTGCTCGTCCAGGACCACACTTGGAGCAGCGAGGTTCCACGTTAATGGCGCTCCAGCTTGTCTGCACGTGGGAATCACCTGTGGAGTTTGAAAAAATTCAGATGCCTGGGTCCCAGCCCAGAGATTCTGATGTCATTGGAATGGAAGCCGTGATTTTCAGGCTCAGCTGCACATGTGAATCACGTGGGGTGCTTTGAAAAAATACCAATGCCCGGGCCGCATCCCAGACCGATGAAATCAGTCTCTGGGGGGGCACCCGGGCACCTATATTTTTTAAAGCACCCCAGGTGATTCTAGTGGGCAGTTAAGGTTGACAACTAAGCTTTGAACTGTGTCTCACATAGTATTTGCTGTAGCCAAATCCTATAAAACCCAGGCTTTAATATACTTCTTTAGGGGTTTGGATTCACTGGGTCTGGGTTGGACCCAGGACTCGATTCAGCATTCTTTTTTGTGTGTGTGTGGTTTTTTTCGTGTGTGTGTGTGTGTGAGGAAGATTGGCCCTGAGCTAACATCCGTGCCCATCTTCCCCCACTTTATATGGGACGCCGCCACAGCATGGCCGGAGAAGCGGTGCCTCGGTGTGCGCCCAGGATCCGAACCCGGGCTGCCGCAGTGGAGCGCCCACACTTAACTGCTACGCCACCTGGGCGGCCCCTAATTCAGCATTCTTAATACACTTCCTAGGTGGTGCTGATGCAGGTGGACCCCAGGCCATGTGTCCAGAAACACTCCTCTACCTTCCTTACCCTCAGCCCTTGCTCAGCTGACCCATCTAAACAGCATCCAGCAGGAAGTATTCACTGGGCTGCTGGAGCCCCATTCCCTAGGGCTCCAGGACCCCCATGTAGGGAGACGAGGAAGACCACAGAGGGAGACCAGAGGCAAGGCTGATGAGGGGCTGGCCCAGGCTGTAACCCCCGCCGCTATCTCTGTGCTGACCAGTGCTCGGAGATCAGCTTCACCCTGGGACAGGCAAGGAGGCAGGACTCCTGGCTTCTGAGGAAGGCAGGGGCGGGGCAGCGCCTGGAAAACCAGACAGGAGGACTCCAGTCTAGCCAGTTCCTCCCCCTGGCTCCCCGGCCACCCACTTGGGCAAGTCAGGACAACACACCCCACCCCCATGCCTCCATCCTCATGTTTCTAAAATAAAGAGAATAATCTCACCCCACCTCACCTTGTGTGTGTGATTGTGTGTGTGTTTTATTTTTAGATTAAAGTAGTAACTGCTCAAGGCAATAAATTCAAACAGATCAGAAGCTTGTTACATGAAAACTCTCTTTTGGAGGCACCGTTGTTAATAGTTTCTTGTGTGCGGTTCCAGACATTTTCTTTGCATGTACCAACATACATCTGTATATACTTTTTAAAAAATGTGATTGTATATGTTGTTGCAATTTGTTTTTTGCCTTTAGCAATAATATCATGGCTATCCTTCCACAGAAGTCTGTAAAGATCTATCTCATTCTATTTGAAGGCTGCATAATATCCCACAGTAAGGATATACCACCGTTTATTTAGCCATTCTCCCATTGATGAACGTTTAGGTTGTTTTCATTTTTTTTCCTACAATAAACAGTGATGCAATGGACACCATTATACGAGCGCCTCTGAATACTTCTATTAGTATATCCATAGTACCTTCCTGGGAATGGCATTGAGGATCACCCCACTTTCCATCTCTCCTGTTTTATGAAGGATTGACAAGCTGGAGTCTGCAATATGCATGGATCTTTTTTGTGTGTGTGTCAGGAAGATCAGACCTGAGCTAACATCCATGCTAATCCTCCTCTTTTTGCTGAGGAAGACCGGCCCTGAGCTAACATCTATTGCCAATCCTCCTCCTTTTTCTCCCCAAAGCCCCAGTAGATAGGTGTATGTCATAGTTGCACATCCTTCTAGTTGCTGTGTGTGGGACGCGGCCTCAGCATGGCCGGGACGAGCGGTGCGTCAGTGCGCGCCAGGGGTCCAACCCCTGGCCGCCAGTAGCGGAGCGCGCGTACTTAACCGCTAAGCCACGGGGCCGGCCCCTGCACGGATCTTTAATGAGAAGGGACAGGGCCGGCCCGTGGCTTAGCGGTTAAGTGCGCGCGCTCCGCTACTGGCGGCCAGGGGTTGGATCCCCGCGCACACAGACGCCCCACTTCTCCTGCCATGCTGAGGCTGCGTCCCACACACAGCAACTAGAAGGATGTGCAGCTATGACATACAACTATCTACTGGGGCTTTGGGGGGAAAAAATAAATAAATAAAAATCTTAAAAAAAAGAAGGGACAAGTTGGTGACAAACCATAACTCTATCCAGAGTGGACAAGGCTGCCATGGATTTTGCACCATTGTAGAAGAATTTCACTTAGAAACTGATCAACACCACCTCCGTCATTTCCATTATCACCACCAGCAACACCGTAGTCAATTCATGGCTAGTGGTGGGGCACCACTGTCCCCGCCAGTGCCATCACCACAACCACCTACACCATCATTTCCACATTAGCCTTTCTGATAAAGTTGAACATATGCTTAACAGGTGACCCACCAATCTCACTCGCAGGTACTTACAAGGAGAAATTAAGATATATGTCCTCGCAAAAAACTGTATGTGAATGTTTGTAGCAGCTTTATTCATTATCAAAAATTGGAAACAACCCAAATGTCCATCAACAAGTGAATCGGATAAATAAGTTATGATACAACCATTCAAGGAAATACTACTCAACAATAAAAAGGAACAAATTACTGATATATGCAATAACATGGATGATTCTCAAAAGCATTATGCTAAGTTAAAGAAGCTAGACTCAAAAGGCTACAGATTGTATAATTCAACTTATATAACATTCCAGAAAAAGCAAAACTATAGCAACAGAAATCAGATGAATGATTGCAAGAGGCTGGGGGTGAAGGAAGAGATTCAATAGCACCAATGATGTGCTATAATATTTAACAATCAGCTCATGGGAGGCAGGAGATACATATATAGGTGTATATCTGCATGCAGATATAGATATGTATCTCCCTGTATATGTGTGTATATATACATATATGTATATATGTATATGTATGTATATGTGTATATATTTGTGTATATGTGTATACACACATATATGTTTATTATAGATTTTACTGATATAAAATATGTATAGCACATTTTTTTTTATTTGGGTGAAATTCATATAACAATTAACCATTTTAAAGTGTACAATTCAATGGCATTTGGTACATTCACAATGTCGTGCAATACCACCTCTCTCTAGTTTCAAAATTTTTCATTAACCTTGAAGAAAACCCCACACCCATCAAGTAATTATGCCCCATTCTCCCCTCTACCATCTCTTGGCAACCACCGCTTTGCTTTCTATCTCTATGGATTCGCCTATTCTGGATATTTAATATAAATGGAATCATAACTTTTGTTTCTGGCTTACTTTATTCAGCATAATGTTTTCAAGGTTCATCCAAGTTATAGCATCTATCAGTACATCATTCATTTTCATGGCTGTATAATATTCCATTGAATGGATATTCCACAATTTGTTATCCATTCATTCATTGATGGACATTTGGGATGTTTCCAGCCTTTGACTATATGAATAATACTGCTATAAAGTTCATGTACATGTTTCTCTGCGGACATACGTTTTCATTTCTCTTGGGTATATACCTAGCTGTGGTAATCCTATGTTTAACTTTTTCAGGGACCACTGAATAGTTTTCTACAGTGGTTGCATCATTTTACATCCCCACCAGCAATGTACAAGGCTGCCTATTTCTCCATATCCTCATCAACATCTGTTATTTTCCTTTTTTTTCTTTTATTGTAGCCATTCCAGTGAGTATGAAGTGATATCTCACTGTAGTTCTGATTTACATTTCCTTAATGAGCAATGATGTTGAATATCTTTTCATATGCTTGCTGGCTATTTGCATATCTTTGGAAAAATGTCTGTTCAATTCTTTTGCCCAATTTTTTTTTTTTCTGGTAAGGAAGATTGGCCCTGAGCTAACACCTATTGCCAATCTTCCTCTTTTTGCTTGAGGAAGAGTGGCCCTGAGATATCTGTGCCTATCTTCCTCTATTTTGTGTGGGGGATGCTGCCACAGCATGGCTTGATGAGTGGTGTAGGACCACGCCTAGGATCTGAACTCGCGAACCCAGGCCGCCAAAGCAGAGCATGTGAACTTAACCACTGCACCACCAGGCCAGCCCCTCTTTTGCCCATTTTTAAATTGGATTACGTGTCTTTTTGTTGTTGAGTTGTAAGAGTTCTTTAGATATTCTGGATACTAAACCCTAATCAAATATATGTTTTGCAAATATTTTCTCCCATTCTGTAGGTTGTCTTTTTACATTCTTGATAATGTCCTTTCATGCACAAAAGTTTTTAATTTGATGAAGTCCAATTTATCTATTTTTTCATTTATTGCTGTGCTTTTGGTGTCAAATCTAAGAATCCATTGCCAAATCTAATAGTCATTAGGATTTACTCCTACATTTTGTCAGAAGTTCATTAAAAACAGAAGTAAAACCAATGAATCACCAAAGTAGTAATCAGTAAAAGTTTACTGTACACACACCAAAAAGACAGTTTTCAAACTGGGAGCCCTCAAACCAAAACATGGAATGAGGCTCAGGGTTACCTTGTTATAAAGCAGCTTATATAGCGAGAAGGCAGTGACTGCTTATTCTTCACAGGGGTTGGTTATAATGTTAGAGTTTTAAGTGATAGGGAATTGGTTAGTGGTGACCTCATATCAATTTTGGGAAACAGTTTAAGTTTTGCTTATAATTTCCAGAGGCATAAGCAAGAAATGACCCAGGTCAAGTTCATCTTGTAAATTACATTCAATTAAGCTTTGCATGTGTGACTAAAGTGGTTCCTCTGCTCAAGGCTGGTCTTCCTTTGTTTTTGACTTTAACAATTTCTTTCTTTTTTTTTTTTTTTTTAACCATTGAAACTGTTTTAATGTTGTTGCAACTCCAAAATGCAACAATCATCAGCTTGTCAAGACCCAAATTTCAAAAATTCATTTTAATTACTCCTTCATACCTATTTTACAAAATAAAGGCAAGAAACATTTAAATCCTCCTCGTCCTAGCTGTGCTATGTTCCTAACTTGTTTTCTATCACTATAGTGTATGCTGCAATTCCCACCAGATGCTACATAAGAAAAAATAAAATAAAATATTAACCTCTGCTTCAACGTACAGTTTCCAGAATCTGCCAGAACTGGGGAACTGGGCAACAAGGCGTTCATAAGTCTTCCATGCTTTGTCTATAGGTTGATTCTGTGCCTCTCGAATGAGAATGCTCCAAGCGTCAAGGTCATATGGATTCTCTTCTAATTTCTTTTCGGCTTTCTTCACCTTTCCTGGGACATACTCAGCTGCCTATTCCGTGGCTCCGTCTGCTGACATGGCCTCAGCTGATTAAAAGGTGCGAACTGGCCCGCAACGTGAAGCTAGAAAAGAAAAATTAAACTAAAACCCACCCCAAACCAGTCAAGTAACCCCCTGCCCAGCGGAGCTAGACTGCCAACACGAAACGCCACCGCCCACTCAGATATGAATTCAACAATTTCTTAATAATAGTTTTAGCTCTTTTATTTAGATCACTGATGCATTTTTTTGTGTGTGTGAGGAAGATCAGCCCTGAGCTAACATCTGTTCTAATCCTCCTCTTTTTGCTGAGGAAGACTGGCTCTGAGCTAACATCTATTGCCAATCCTCCTCCTTTTTTTTCCCCAAAGCCCCAGTAGATAGTTGTATGTCATAGTTGCACATCCTGCTAGTTGCTGTATGTGGGACGCGGCCTCAGCATGGCCGGAGAAGCGGTGTGTCGGTGCGCGCCCGGGATCTGAACCCAGGCCGCCAGTATTGGTGCGCGCGCACTTAACCGATAAGCCACGGGGCCGGCCCCCACTGATGCATTTTGAGTTAATTTTTGTCTATGAAGTGAGGTAGGGGTCCAATTTCATTCTTTTACATGTTGTTATCCAATTGTCCCAGTGCCATTTGTTGAAGAGACTATTCTTTCCCATTGGATGGTCTGGACACTCTTGTGGAAAAACAATTGCTCATAGATGTTTGGGTTTATTTCTGGACTCTCAGTTCTATTCCATTGGTTTATATGCCTGTCCTTATGTCACTATCACAGAAGGTACTGTTTTGATTACTGTCACTTTGTAGTAACTTTTTAAATAGGGAAGTGTGTGAGTCCTTGTCATGGGCTGCACTATGTCCCCCCAAAATTCGTATGTTGAAGTCCTAACCTCCAGTAACTCAGAATGCGAGTGTATTTGGAGATAGAGTCTTTAGAGAGGTAATTAAGTTAAAACGAGGTCACCAGGGTGGATCCTAATCCAACATGACTGGTGTCCTTACACAAAGAGGAAATTTGGACACAGACGTGTACAGAGGGAAGACCATGTGAAGATGCAGGGAAGAGAAGATGGCCACCCACAAGCCAAGGAGAAAGGCCTGAGAAGAAACTGAACCTGCCTAATACCTTGATCTTAGACTTCTAGCCTCCAAAATTGTGAGAAAATACGTTTCTGTTGCTTTAGACACCTATTCTTTGGTGCTTTGTTACGGCAGCCCTAACAAACTAATACATCCTTCCAGCTTTGTTTTTCTTTTTCCACGATGTTTTGGCTATTTGGGGTCCCTTGCAATTGCATATGAATTCGAGGATTGGCTTTTCCATTTCTACAAAAAAGGCCATTGGAATTTTGACACGGATTGCATTGAATCTGTACATCTCTTTGGGGGAATATTGCCATCTTAACCATATTGTCTTCCCATCTATGAACATTGGATGTATTATTCCCATTTAATTAAGTCTTTAATTTCTTTCAGCAATGTTTTGTAGTTTTCAGTGTACAAGTTTCATTTCCTTGGGTTTTTCTCCTAGATATTTTTTCCTAGGTATTTTAATCATTTGGATGCTATAGTAAGTGGAATCGTTTTCTTTATTTCCTTTTCAGAGAGTTCATTGCTTTTATAGAAACACAACTGATTTTTGAGTGTTGAGCTCCTGCAACTTTGCTGAATTTATGGCACACGATTTCTAAATAATAAAATTATAAATTTCATATAACCAAATGATTCTCACAGAACGTTTTAGTTAATTTTACCAAACTCACGTATCTGTAGCCAACCCGTGGGTGCAATTAACAAAAAAAGCGTAGTTCCAACATGAATGTCGGTTGATGTTTTCCTTAACATTGAAGAGCAAGAACTGAAACCACCTCCCCTCACACAACTTGGACCCCGAACACTGAAACTATCTCCCCCCACACAAGTTACAGTCTACATTAACGAGACTTTAGTATTCCTTTGTCTTTGTGCTACTCCAGGAGACTCTTGCCTAGGCAAATGACTGGATTATTCATGATAGGAACTTCCCAAAAGACCTACCAATCCTTCAATGGAAAACATCAACAGACAGTTTACACCCTAAGATTCTTTAACTCTCTTACCTCAAAAATCCTTACCTTGCTGTCTCCACCAGTTCTGGCTTACTGTGACCCTAACCCAATCCCAATCAAACCCCTGCACTGAAAGACCCTCCTTAAACCAAATTTCCAATTCTCAGTGGATTCCCCACCTTGCCTCCCCACCTTGAGACGCTGACACGGCTCTGATGTGGCGGTCTCCCTTACCATGGTAAGCAATACACTCAGCTTTGTCTTGTCAACAGGTTGTACTGGGATGATACCTGGGGAGCCACCACGCCACAAGAGTAAGACAAAAACAAAACAACTAAGACACATGTCAGAGCTTCCTTCGTTCATCAATAACGTGAGTGACTTCTTTGCTGAATCAGACACTCGTTTTTAAATCCTGGAAGAACATTTCCTTAACTTTTCCTGCTCTTCACGATGTAATGGCTACAGACACGACTCACTTTTACGTTTAATCTGCAGTATTCACATTTTCTCCATCACTTTCTTATGTCTAGACAATCAACGAAACAATAAATCAAACCCGATTGGTAGCATTTGCCAATTTCTCTGGCGTAAATACTCCCACCATGGCCAGTTTCAAGGTAGCGACGTGAGGTCACTGGGCTCGGAGCAGAGAGGAGCTGTGCAGGATCACGTCATTATGCACGAGTTCCATCGCACAGACCGGATAAACGTGATCTCAAGAGCGTAAGGAGTAACATGCAGCAAAATAATTAGGAACGGATGACTTTATTTATTACCTCTGTTTGTAATATAAGTTATTTGTTAGTTTATATAATTAATATTTAATGATGGCTATGTTTAGCAACCAGCTTGCAAAATTCCTGAAGATTCAACAATTGATTCTCACAAACCGTACTAGCCAGCGCTAGCACACCCCTGGGACTGACCACACAGCGGCACTTGGCAACTGTGGAGGGTGATGGAAATGTTCTGTATCTTGATTGTGGCGGTGGCTACATGACTGTATAAGTTTGTCGAGATATATGGAACGGTACACAAAAAGAGGGCAATTTTACTATATGTAAGTTATACTTCAATAAACCTGAAATACAGGGGTATATGGTAACTCACAAACTCTCCAGAGGCACCATAGATTCAGACTCCGAGCCTGGAATAGCACCCAGGGCGAGTGGAGACTCTTCTGCTGCTGTCACTGAGCACAGGCATGGCAGTTCAAACCACCAAAGCAGGCCGGGATGCCCCTGCCAGGCCCCCACCCCTGCCGCCTCTGGAATCCGGCTCTCTCTCCATCATGCTCCGGCACACCCATCAACACTGAGCCTGCCAGTGCGTCTTCCACATCGAAACCCTGCGTCTGCATCTAATTGGTGGAGGCAAGGTCACGTGGCCACAGTCTAGCTTCAAGGGATGCTGGGAAAGTGAATTTCTGATTTCTGCCTTGGGAAAGCAGGACTCATCATGTGGGAGATGCCTTGGATCTAAGAAGATAGTTCACAGGGTGCTGGGCGACCACGTGAGCATGAAAAGTGTCCCCTACAACCACCACCACTTACTGCCACCAGCACATGATCACTGACACCAGCAAGAGTGTCATCCCAGTTATTGTCATAAGCCTGACCCTGGCCCTTCTGTGTGCAGGCACACTCTTAGAAGCCATGTGGGGACAGGTGTCGGACAGGTCCCTTCCCAGAGGAGCTGCCTGTCTGGTCGGAGGCCTGGTCATCTGCCCCGCAGGCCAGCGTGTACTCAGCTGCCATAGGAGGAGCGGAGACACAGAGTGCTGGAGAGGGCCCCATGGGCTGGAGAGGGGACGGAAGACTTCCTGGAGAAGGGGCCGTTTGAGCTGAACTTTGAAGGGTGAGAAAGACTTAGACAAGGATAGCTGAGGAGGAGGGTGCCTCAACAGGAGGACCTGTGTGAGCAAAGGCTTGGGGCAGGAATGTGCTTATGTTGGGGGTTTGGCTGGTGCAGAAATGTTAAGCAGTGCTTCTCAAAATTCAGAGCAAGAAATATATTTTACATTGTAACACACACACACACAGACACACACACAGATATACAAATGAAACAAAAGTTTCACAAAGCAAAAATGAAAAAGTTTCACCTACCCTACTACACGCAATGCACTGTCGTGTTTTCTGTACTAATTTATCCTATTTTATTATTTTTTCTCAAATGCTAGTCATCACTCACTAAACTGGCTTCATGACCCATCAGTGGGTCACGACCTGCAGTTTGAACATCTCGGATGCAGGGCCATAGAACTGGGGGAAGGAGGAGGGGCGGGGCTGTGAAAGGCCTTGAATACCAGACCACAGCCTTTGGACTTTGCCCTGTGGATTCTTGAGCCCAGAGGTCATGTGTGGAGTGGTGATTGGAAATGATCGATATATACCATCTATCAATATTTAAAATGCACAAAATATTTGACCCAGCAACTCCACCTCTAGAAATGCAACCTGGAGAAATTCCCAGTGAGGAGCTCAGAGAGGTGTGAATGAGGATGCTTGCTGTAGCACTGCATCTCACTGGAAACATTGGAAGCAACTAGATGTGGAATACTATGCAGCCCTTCAAAAGAATGAGGTCAGGCTCTACTGTGAAGGGATCTCTGGGACATTCAGGGAGGGGAGACAATGTCAAGTCAAGGAACCAGACGTGTGGTTTGCTTTCAGTTTTGGATAAAACACATTTGTATTGTGTATGTACATTTACATGTGTGGATGCCTTTTTAGACGATTTAGAAGGAAATTCTGACACGTGCTACAACATGGATGAAGCTTGAGGCTATTACCCCAAGTGACATAAGCTAGACAGAAAAGGACAAATATTGTATGATTCCACTTATATGAGGCACCCAGAGGAGTCAAATTCATAGAGATGGAAAGCAGAACGGTGGGTGCTAGGGGCTGGGGGGAGGGGGAACGGGAAGTGAGTGTTTAAAGCGTATGGAATTTCAGTTTGAGAAGATGAACAAGTTCGGGAGGCAGATGGTGGTGATGGTTGCACAACAGCGTGAATTTACTTAATGCCACTGAACCATACACTTAAAAATGGTTAAAATGGTAAATTTTATATTATGTATATTTTACCACACACACAAAAAAAAGATTTTGCAAGTCCTACAGCAAACCCAACAATGGTTGCCATGGGGAGGGGAATAGACGGGGTAGGGGTGGGGGGCTAGTGCAGGTAAAGGAGGTCTTGCACATTTTACTCTATGCTTCTGTGTGGTTTGTAATCTTAGCAACAAGCACTTATTGTTGAATGATTCATGTGATTTTTTAAAAAGACAATTAAAGAAATATATATATATATAAAGTTCAAGTGGCCTTAGGAGTAGAGAGGGTTAAAGGGTGGGCCTGAGGGAGGACTTGGAGTCTGGAGAGGCTTGGGGGTGCCAGAGGGTGTGGCCAAAAGGGTTACCCCCTTAGGACCAGTGCTGAGTGTCGGGGGCGGTGGGGGGGGGCGTCCAGGTGGCTCACTGGAGGAGGCAGTTACAATCCATTGCAATAAACATCGGGAGCTCTGGGAACCCAAAGAAGGTGCTTGATCCAATCAAAGAATCAGGGAGGGCTTCCTGGGAGAAGTGTCTGGAGCAGAAGTGTGCAGTGTGAGTAAAGAGGCTGACGGTAGCAGCAAGAGACCAGGAGGAAGCACCTTCTGGAGCCCAGAGCATGGACCCCCAAGCATTCCCTGGGCTGGAGCTGAGTGAGGGCTGGGCTGGGCTGGGCAGGGGGCTGTTGGCCCCCCAACACAACCCACGTGTACCTGCTCAGCCCCCTCCCAAGAGACTGGCTGTAGGGCAACCTGGGAGCCGTGACACAAGTCACCTCCCAGGTGTGGCTTGCATTACCTTTCAGTGACTGGCAGCTACAGAACCACACTGGCCTGGGTCTGGGGTGGAGGGGCGGTGACAGCCTGCTTGCCTCGCTCCCTGCTCTTCCTCCAGCCCTCCTGCAGGAGCCCCAACCCTCATCACATCTGGTTCACATTGGCCCTGTTTGGTTCCAATCTTCTCACTTCCTGCTACCGTCTCTGGGTGCCCCAATCCCCGGCCCCATCTGTGGAACAGCCCCCTCCCCCTCCCCCTCCCCATCAGCAAATCCTGCACAGTGGGGTCCCCAACAGCCTTGTGGCTTTCCCCTTGACTCCCACCATGAACATAATGGTCATCTCGATGCCTCCAAATGTGCCTCCTAGCCATTACTCTGGCTGTCTCCCTGCCTGGGGTGCCCCCGACTCTGGTAGCACCCACCCATATCCTTCCAGGTCCAGCCTAGACCCCTGGGAACCCCGCTCTCCCCTCGGCTTGGTCCTCCTCTCCTCCTGGGGAGGGGCCTCCTGTGTCAGGCTCTGTGCTGGGCTCCTCATCCTTCCCCGCCAACCCAGCCCTCCCTGAAGGTCCTTAGTCAGAGTGAGCAAGAGAAGGTGTGTTTACCTGGAGGGCAGTTCTCTCCAAAGAAGAAAGTCCTAAAGCCACCTCCGGGGCAAAGGGGCCTTGGGGACAGAGCTGGGATAGGGCAGGGGTGCGGGTATTGGGGAGCAAAGAGATAACAGGACAGGAGGAGAGGTGGGGGAGACTGACCTCAGAGAGCAGGCACTCCCGGCCCCGACTTGGGTGGACCCAGAGAAGGGGTTTGGAGGGAAAGTAAGAGAATTCCTTCTGCTCCCACCTCCCAGCGGTGGGGACTCAAGGTCAGCTGGGAGGGGCTCTCCCCAGTGCAGGGCTGTGCTCTGTAGCATTTGTCCCACCTTATCACTAATCGCTGACACGGGCACTTACCATTGGCCAAGCTCCGTAAAGTGTGTTAACTCCTTCAGTCCTCCCAGCAACCCCATGAAGGAGCCGCTATTATCATCATCATCAGCCCCATTTTACAGATGAGAAGGCTGAGGCGAGAAGAGGTTAAGTAACCGACTCAAGGTCACATAACTGGGAAGTAGGGAAGTCAGGATCTGGGCCCAGAAGCCTCTTCATCTCCCCTCTGTTCAGAGGCCCAGGGCCCCCAGACAGTTGGGGTCTCTGATTCCACCATGGCCCCTCCCCAGACCGGACTAGACTCTGGTCTGGGAGCTCCTGAGGGCAGGAACAGGGACAGGGTTCATCCACGCCTCCCCTGAAGCCAGCACTGGACATTCACTCATTCATTGCGTAGACTTTTTTGAGGACCAGCCGGGCGTCGTGTGCCAACACCCCTCCCAGTGTCAGGCCCCTCTGCTGCAAAATAGGCATGTGGTCTGGAGCAGAAGGACCCAAATAAAACAAAGTAAGCCACATACATCGTTTTAAATCTAGTAGCCACGTTTAAAGGAGTAAATAGTAGGGCTGGCCCTGTGGCTTGGTGGTTAAGTGTGCGCGCTCCGATCCTGGTGGCCCGGGTTCGGATCCCGGGCGCGCACCGAGGCACCACCTCTCCATCCATCCTGGGGCCGAGTCCCACATGCAGCAACTAGTTGGATGTGCAGCTATGACATACAACTATCTACTGGGGCTTTGGGGGGAAAAAAATAAATAAAATAAAATCTAAAAAAAAAAAAGGAGTAAATAGTAACAAGTAAAATTAATTTTAGTAACATACTTTTTGAACCCAATAGTTCCAAAATATTATCATTTCAGCATGTAATCACGTAAAAATGATGAACCAGATATTTTACATTGTTTTGTTCGTACTGGGTCTGAGACATCCCTTGTGTATTCTACCCCGCTGGCACATCTCCATTCAACGAGCTACATACCCCGTGCTCTGTAGCCATGTGTGGCCACTGTCCTGGACAGCACAGCTGTAGACTAGAAGGTTCTACAGAGATCAGATGGCAGGTGGAGGGGTAACCAGCCTCTGCTCCCAGCCTGGCTCACTGCAGGAACGCCTACATGCGTGAGGGTCCCAGCCGCTTCCTTCCCTCGGCCCCGGCAGAGCCTCCCTTTTCCTCCCGCCTGGCGAGGAGTCGGGGCCCCGCTGGGGTGCCCCGGGACGAGGCGCTGCTGGCTTTCCAGGAAGGAGCAGGAGGGAGGAGGGGAAGAGCAGGCTGGGGCCTCGAGGAGGGAGCTGCCGCCTGGCACGGGGACAGAGTTTGTTTGCACCTCTTTGAAGCTGGGAGATGAAAGCCGGGCCCACATGGCTGCCTTTGATTCCCTCTTCCCTGGGCCCCACGCAGCTGCAGCCCGGCCAGGCTCAGCCCTTCGCTGCCCCAAGGGGAGCAGAAGAGGCCCCAGGCCAAGGGCGTCTCACCCCTGGGTGGCTTGGGGTGTAAGCAGAGGAAGATCCCCCAGAGATCTGGGGGGATCTGCCCTCCCATAGACCCAAAAGGGGCAGCGACAGCCTCCCTCGAGAAGCGGGCGCGGGCGTGACGTGTAAGGACTTGGGGGGACCCGCGGTTCCAAATCTCTCTTCTGCCAATGCCTGGGCATCCACCCTGAGTGGTCAGTCCTTAGGAACAAACACAGCAAGAGCACGGTGGCTGAGAGCTGAGGGAATCATTCCACCTCTCTGTCTCTTTAATTCAACAACTATGTGTTGAGGGCCTACTGTGTGCCAGGCACTGTTCTAGGTGCTCTCCTAGTATCACAGAGCAGGTGGAATGAAATGATGCATGTGAAGTGCTTAGCACCATGTCTGGCATCTAGAAAATGCTCAGGACATATCAACCAGCAGCATCGTCGTCATCATCGTCGTCACCACTGCTAAGTCCTGCAGGGTCTCTGACCCACTCCCAGGCACCAAGGGTGGAGAACCAGCTGCTGGGCAGTGCCCACCCCCAGGGCTGGTCCCTTGTGCTCTGGCCTGAGCTCTGCTCCCTCCTCTCTCCTATATCCCCTGGGAACACCCCCTGACCCAGGGGGAAGGCAGGACCACTGACCTCTGTGGCCAGAGAATGGCAGCCCAGACCAGAGGTAACATGCTCAGGGGACCCCACCCGGTCATAATGGAGGCAAAGTCACATCTGGGACTGTGGCAGGCCCCTCCCCTGGCCCAGCCCTGCAGAGCCTGCAACTGGAGGCCACGAGGCAGCAGCAAAGCTCTGGGGCCAGCAGGTGTTAGGGCATCTGCTGCACCAGGGGCGTGGCTTCTGCAGTCCCAGACCCCATAGCACCCCAGGCAGCATAAACTGAGCGCCGTAGGCCCTACCCCCAGTCCAAACAGCCTCTGGAGTCTCCCAGCCACCCCACCTCCGAGGGAGACGAAGAACCACCTTTGTCCTCCTCCTCCTGGCACATGGAGCTGGCTGAACCATCCGGGTCACAGCATCCTGGCACACCCATTGCTTGTTCTACACTCACACCACTCAGTACATGAGGAGGGAGGGTGTGTAAGCCCTCCAGGACACGCCCCTCCCTCCCGGTCCTCTCCTTTGGGGACATTTTGCTGCCTCTCCTGGGTCAGGGAGGAGAGGTAGTGGGGCTAAAGCTGGAGACAGGAGCCAAGTGGGTGAGACCCAGGTCCTGAGCGCTCAGGGATGACCCTTGGGCTCGCAGGCCTGCAGACGCACGTCCCAGACATGTCTGACCCTCGCGTGTGGGTGTCCCCATTCCACAGACCGGGAGATGGAGGCTCTCCCACAGTCACGCACTCAGGAGGGAGGGCAGCCATGACTTGGACCCAAGTCTGACTGATTCCAAAGTTTATGCTCTCTCCACTCAACCACACTGCCAAGAAACCCAGCCCTCTCCTTGGCGAGCTCAGAGCAGCCTCAGGTGGCTCCTCCAAAGCCTGTAACTCGAAGGCCAACCAGCCTGCCCTAAAGGCAGATGCGATGCCGCAGCTCAAACCCCGGCCTCGGAGACAGACTGACCTCTGGGAACGTCACCGCCCCCGTGGCCTCGCCGCGAGAACTGCATCTTCTCTCGCAGGGAAGGAGGTCATAGAACACAGGATTTCCTGAAGCAGGTGTGGCTGGCAGGATGATTTTAGGTGCTACGTGGCCTTTTCTTTTTATTTTAGTAGCTGTCGATTTGTTTATTGTATATTAGATCAGATAGAAGTAACTAGCACATCTAACTCACAATTTCATGGATATTTTTGCTTAGGTAGTGTCTATGTAAGTGAAAAAAGTGCACTGACAAGGTAAAATACTGAGTAAGTAAAACACAGGTGGTTGGAGGATATGGCACATCAGAATGCCCGCGTCTGGGAGGCGTGACCTGGTGCAGTGACCAGCATCCACGAGAGGGGGCACCCGGTGGTTAGGGGGCTGGAAGTGGGGTGCCCTGGCCTCACTGGCTGTGGTGAACTCCACGGAGGCCCGGACAGGAGAGAAGAAAGCAGGCAGGGAGGCAGGGAAGAGGGAGAGAGGGGCTCAAGGGCTCACCCAGGCGGGCTGGCCGGCTGTCTGCATCCACCCGGCCCAGCCTGGAGGCCACATTGCCGCCTGCCCTCCCGGGCTGCGAGGTCCGCAGCTGGCTGATGTAAAACACACATGTTTTGACTGAAGCTGCTCCCCGCCCCCACCTCCTGAAAAACGCCAACATTAAAGGGAGCGTAGCTTTGTAAAACTGAAACTGTAAAACGCTTCTGAAACCCAGCCCGGGGGATTAAAGAAACCACATGAAAAGGGATTGGGGACGACCTGGACGCTGACTTCCTGTTCAGAAGTTCTCTCAACATGTGCCTCCCACCCGGCCGAGGCGTGTAGTGAGGAGGAGGAGGAGGGAGGGGAAGGCCAGGGCCAGTGGGGGTCTCAGGGGGCCTCCAGAAGTCCAGAGCTCACTAAGGTCCAAGGCCTGACAAGCTCAGCCGTGGCCCTGCCAGGCCTCTGACCTCTGGGGACTCTGAGGGGAAGGTGCCATGTTGCCCTTGGCCTTGGGACCCCGCCCGTGTAGTAACAGGGGTTGGGAGCACAAGGGACCACAGCCACCCACCATCCACTTCCAGCCTCTGCCAGTCTCCCCTGCTGCTCCCAACACGGTGCTCACTGGCCCTGGACCCTTGGAGAGGTGGGAGGTCCTTGGAGCCCAGCTCATTGTCCTGTCCAGTGGGGGTTAAGAGCCTGCCCAGGCACAGGAGCCGACTCCGGGTTCACCCAGTTCTGCCACTCACTTGCTATGGGACCCGCAAGGAGCTCATTGGAGCTCCCCACCTTTTCCTTCCCCATGTCACCAAGCAGTGAGGGTAGAACAAGCAGTGCGTGTGCAAGATGCTGTGACAGGGATGGTGCCAAGGTGGTTCTTCCCCTGCTCTCACAAGATTGGGGTGGGAGTTCCCCTATGGGTCTCCCTCCCGCTACATGGTGTTGGGCAAGTCGCATCCTCTCTGGGCTCAGGACCCTCATCCTTGGAATAGGATGGGCTGGGTCAGAGGGGGAGCCTGGTCTACCGACATTCACACACACACATTGCATACACTCCGCACGGACACACACTCACACCCCCCATCACACGTCATGCAGACACAGACCCACACACACAGACACACACATCACAGGCCTCTTGGTGGCCACCGCCACCCCCAGCATCATTACAGCCCTCCCTCCGTTATATAAACTTTCTGTGCCCTCCAGTGTCCCCCGCAATCACTTACCTAATATTAGGATATTAAAAAATACGGCAAGATTTTAAGAGACTTATTAAAATGCAATTAGCAGCATGTACGACTTAAGCAGGGAGATTATTTTTAAAAATGACTTGATTGTGCGGAATACCACGCACCTTCCCGAGGCCGTAAACCTGCCAATCACGCACATTCTCAAATGAGGAGGTTTCCTCCCTTTCTCTTTGTCCTTCAGGGTTTTCTCCTGCCCCTCCCCCCTAGGAAGGCTGCAGTCCCCCCCCTAAAAGTGACACCCTACACACAGGCATACACTCCGAGCCCCCTCAAGAGGCCCCTCAGAAGGAAGCCAAGAGGGTTAATCAGGGCCAAAGCCAAGCCTAGAGAAGTTTCGAGAAACCGGCTAGAGGGTAGGCAAGGGGATGGAGGAGCCCTCACTTACCCCCTTACCCCCACCCCCATAAAGATTTGGATTGGCAGAGGCTACAGCCAGAGTAAGGATGACAAACCGTCCTTGCTGAGAAGGGGCTGGGGATGCGAAGGACTGAACGGAGGAGGAAGAGGTCGTGGGGAGTGGGTTACTGCTGACCCTCTCTGCGGGCTGAACCACAGAGACCCCCTGCCGGCGGCCCCCCGCAGCGCCCACTCGCCCGCGCTGGAACGGTGGGTTATGCTGCCCCCTGCTGCCCGCTCTGCGCACTGCAGCCCCGTTCCTGGGACCGGGTGGCCGAGCGAAGACTTTCCCATGGTCCGGGATCAGCCCTTCTCCAGCTGCGGGGTCCACCAGAAGGACTCCTGGATCTTCCACGCTCTAAGCCGAAGAGAAACACGCACGTGGAAACGTGTTGACCGCTCTCGGGCCGCCCCCTCCCGGGCAGCCGCGCCCTGGCTGAAGGAGTTTATCAAATGTGCTCGCTACTTCCTGGCATTAGGCTCCCGCTGGCACTTTTATTCCAACCATAAAAAGGCTATTTCATTGAGAAATAAAGTCCCATCTCCCTGACGTGTCACTCCTTTCGGAGCTCTTACTCAGCCGCCAGGCAAAATTTATGTTTCCTGGATGCTCTCTCCTGGGATTGCAGCTGGAAATTGGGGAGAGGGCTGGAAGAGGTATTTCTTTTGTGGCCGTTGGACATGTGTTTATTCCTTTCGTCTAAGGAGCCCCGGAAACCCAAGGTGTCCGGGAGAGAGCCTCCGCCTTGGAATGAGGAGGCCAGATTGAGACCTGAGTCTGCCATCTGTTAGCTGTGTGACCTTGGGCGAGGCCCTGAGCCTGTTCCTCATCTGTAAAATGGGAAGAATAATTCCTTTCTTCCTCGGAGGGCTGGTGCTGGACGCAGTGAGCACATGGAGGCAGAAAGCACTTGGAAGCTGTAGGAAGGTCGAGTATTGCTGTTATTGCGGAGGCAGAGGAATTCTCTGACTTAGAGGGGTGTCCCTGGCACAGATTCTCCCAGGCAGTGGTCCCCAGCCTCCACGGGCATCAGAATCACCAGGAGGGCTTGTTAAAACACAGATTGCTGGGCCCCACCCCCTGAGTTTCTGGGTCTGTAGGTCTGGGAGGACCCCAAGAATCTGCATTTCTTTTTTTTTTTTTTTTTTGGTGAGGAAGATCAGCCCTGAGCTAACATCTGTTGCCAATCCTCCTCTTTTTGCTGAGGAAGACTGGCCCTGGGCTAACATCTGTGCCCATCTTCCTCTACTTTATATGGGATGCCGCCACAGCATGGCTTGACAAGCAGTGCATGGGTGCACACCCAGGATCCGAACCCGGGGCTGCTGCAGCAGACTTTGAGCACTTAACCGCTACGCTGCCAGGATGGCCCCCAGATTTGCATTTCTAACGTGTTCTCAGGTGATGCTAATGCTGCTGGTCCGGGGACCCCACTTTGAGAACCACTGTTCTGAGAGCTTTGAATTCTGGCATGTGGGTCAGCTCAGCCTGGCCTTGGGAGAGGAAGGAGGAACTGGTGGGGGGTCACCTGTGGAGCAAGTAGGGATGGACTTTGGCCAGCTACATGGGAACGAGCATCTGTCTACATCACCCCATCTTGTCCCCCCACTGTCTTGGCCTGATGTCTCTGGAAGCCCCCACCCCCAGAGACCAGATCTGTGAGCAGCAGAGGTGTCAGGAGGTGGGCTGAGCTGGGGAGGATGGACGCTCAGGGGAGGAGTTCTCACAGAACTGCATTAGAAACTCCTGACTTACCAACTTCACAGATGACCCCACATTACCCTGGAGCAGAGGTTGCCTGACCATCCGCTCCTGTTTCCCAGCAGCCCGATGCTGAAACAGAGGCTCAGAGAAGTGAACTGACTTGCTTAAGGTCACACAGCTCGGGCAGGACACTCGGAGGAAAGCTCTTGCCACCATGCTGCGTCTCTGTTATGCAGTAATTTGGAGGATTACTAAGCAATGACTCTAATTCTGCTTTAAGTAATATTCAGATACCCAGTGGAGACCTGCAGCTAAGGCTGGAAAAGCATGTAGTGATGGAAGAAGTCTGTATCTAAAATCTGGGAATTCGAGACCTTCAGCAGGGGAAACAATGAGACTCCATGTTGCAGGGCGTCAAAACCGGCTTTGTGCTCAGGGAGGAAAACCCAGCAGGGTTTTCCTGGGTAACTGGACCACCGGCTGTGCTGGGTAAGAGGAGAGAATGGCAATAAAAGCATCATAAACCCTGGACTTGATGCACAGAGTCACGGAGGAAAAAAGACGAGGATCCGAGCTGCTGAGGGTGGGGAGCTGCCAAAATCCCGGGTTGTCTGAGATCCCGCCGGCAGGGCGCTGACCCGGAGGGGAAGAACCGCTCCCTGCCAGGATTTCACTGATCACAGACTTGTCAGCTCTCAGCCGTCAGCTGGAAACAAATGACTGCAGGACCTGGGAGGTCTCAGAAAAACTGGAGGTCCCCAAGGCAGGGAAAACACTCGTGCACGTGTACACACGGTCCCAGGATCAGGCACAGGTGCCACCCAGGCCCTGCTAGCGGACCTAGAGCCCTGGTCACAGATCTGAGGTTGTCCTGTCTTGAGGGAGAACGGGAGACCACCCCAGAAGCCCCGGCACTTTCTAATTAAACACGACTGTCCCGGAGTTGAGTCGGTGTGGAGTGGAGCAAGGGGGGAGGAAGAGAAGTAAAGTGGTTTGTCCAGCTGCGCGGTGCGCTGAGCTGGGAAGAGTGCCCAGAACAGTTAATGCCCAGACCCTCTCCGCCTTGCAAATCGCCGCCCGCCTGAAGGGTGAGGAGCCATTTATGCCAGGTAAAGGCTGGCGATTTCATTAACTCCATTCCCTTTGTCTCGTCTCCAAGAGTACAGGGTGGTTAAACATGAGGAGGACTTGGTAAAGGGTCAGCCTGGTTTACAGGACTTTCTTGGGTGTGTGTGCCCCTAGTCCATGGGGTCCCAAAGCCGGTTGGCTCTGCAGAGATGGAGAAAGGGAAGAGGTGGATGGGCGGGGGCTGGCTGGAGGAGAGACAGAGAGACAAAGGCAGAGACAGAGACTGATTCCTGGTAGAAACACCGCAGGCTGGTGTATGAAATAGAAGATGTGACGTGTCTCAAACATCACCGGCAGCCGCCTCCACCGACTTATCTGGAGGCAGCGGGGAGTGGCACAGGACCGCAAAGAGGGGCCCTTAGAGTCACCTTTCTTTCCAGTGGGATGTTTGGCCTCTCTCCCCCAGAGCGCCCCCTGTGTCCTCTTGCTGCCGCTCTTGTTCCTCTGATGTCCACTCTCCAGCCAGCTTTTCAAAGCCAGAATAAAATCCGGGCTCCCCTCCTCCCACCCGTGCCCTCCTGCTCGCCCCACCAGCTTCAGTGGCCTTCTTTCTGTCCCCCCAACCCTCCTCAAGGCCCTTGCACTTGCTGTCCCTCTGCCCGGATGTCCCCCCAGCTCTTTCCAGCTTCACTCCTCAGAAGGGCCGCCCCGACCGTCCCACCCAAAGCAGCCCACAAAACCCCCCTCAAGCTGCGTGTGTGGGTCTCTTCAGAGCACTTGGCATTACCTGAAATTGTCTGTGCTTGTGTTTATGGTCGGTCTCCATCCCCCCACACACAAGTGCACACACACTCACACGCTTGCACCTGCGTACACTAGACCTTTCACTCCTGCACCAGGGTGCAATTCTCTGTCCAATTCACTGTTCCCTTCCCAGAGCTGGAACCGCGTCTGGCACAGAGGATGCATGCCATAAACATTTGTCAAATGATGGAGTCCAGGATCTGCACTA
This sequence comes from Diceros bicornis minor, assembly GCF_020826845.1. NCBI lineage: Eukaryota > Metazoa > Chordata > Mammalia > Perissodactyla > Rhinocerotidae > Diceros > Diceros bicornis. Next base: position 30,246,172 of record NC_080752.1, read on the forward strand.
CGGGAAGGCCAGGGGGTCTGGGGAACCAGCCAAGAATGAGCCCACAGTGTCAGCACTGGGCTCTAACCACCTTCCCCAGCAGCCTCTGAAGACTTTCTAGCCCCGAAGCCATGGGCTCCTGTGAGCTGATCCAGGCCTAGGGGAGGTCAAGGCCTTCTTTCCTCCGCGGTCCTGGCCACCTAGCCAGGTGTGCTGGGCAGTGGCCACAGGCTTGTACCTCCTCCTGCTGCCTTTCCCTCTAGGTGTCAGGCTTGCCCTGGCACGGGGGCTGCCATCCCCGGGCAGTGGCCGCCTGCAGGGGAACCGCCTGGCAGGGCGGGGGGCTGGCCCTGGAGTCACGGCTCCGATTCAAGAAAGGAAATCATCCGAGCTTTTAAAAAATTAAATGGAGTCAGTAATTTGATTTCAGAGAGAAGCTGAAAACCTCGTAATGGCAGGAGCAGCTCAATTCCGTGGTGAAAAGGAAAAGCCTTAAATGGGGCTATTAAGCTCTTGCCTGGGATGGATCTGCCCGGAGAAGGAGGAAGGAGGGGGCGGCAGGGGGAGAAGTCGTCCTCGAGGTAGAGACCGTTTATCAGCCGAGACAACCCTGATTATTTATTTATTTATTTGTTTCGCGTTCCGGGCGTCGCTGACGGCCTCCTCTTGGCCACGTTTCAAATCCCACTTCCAGTGATGGGCCGGCCTGGAGGGGAGGGGGCGGTGCCATCCTTCCAGGGGAGCACCAGGTGCTGCTCCAGCTCAGGCCACACAGCTGGGCTTTGGAGCCAGGGCTCCTGCGAGCGCTGGTGTCCCTGGGGGACAACGGGGTCACTGGAGCTGTCCAGGCCAGCGGGGTGCCAGCTGCTGCCATGGGAACCAGAGGAAGGGAGTGGTGAGTCATGAAGACAAAACAGTAATGTTCCTCATTCTCCTCCCATGGGGTCCCTTAGAGACCTGGCCCCCTGGGCCCTGGGGTAGGGGCGTCTCACATCATAGGATCTTATCACCCCGCCCCCCAGAGATGTTGAAACTGTGGCTGAAGGCCTTCCATGCTCTCCTGGGAGCCCGAGTTGGGCTGCTGTGATTTGCCTTGATGGCAGCAATAGCCTCAAGAATGACTCACAGGTTCTGAGCACGTGCTGTGTGCCTGGCCCTGTGCTAAGGCTCTGTATCCGTTTCCACACTTACCCCTCCACAGCCCACCAGGGGGGAACTATTATCATCCCTCCATTTGACTGATCAGGAAACTGAGGCACAGAGAGGTTAGTGCCTTGCCCAAGGTCACACAGCTAAAGAGTGGAGGGATGGGACTTGGACCATAGCAGCCTGCCTGCAGAGCCGGCACCCTCCCCTCCATGCCTCACTAGATTAAACAGCGAGAGGGCAAGCATGCAGACGCTCGGCTGGCCAGGGAGAGGCCAAGGGGCATTGCCCTGCACTCGGGTGGGAGGTCCAGGCAGGTGGGAGGCATGCCAGGACACTGCCCTCCCCACTCCTTTGCGCTTGGCGTCCCCTGGGGCACTCCCATGCCTCACTTTGGCAAGGCGGCCTCGCAGAAGCCCCTCCAGACATTCTGAAGCTCAGGAGGCCGGTGACTTTCCAGGCTGGTTGCTAACGTGGGCTCTGTCGGCTCCTGCCGGGGGTCATCTCCTGGCCAGCAGGGCAAGGATCTGCAGGCTCTGCCAGGCTGGGTGAGGAAACGCCCACGGGAGCCAGGGGCTCAGCATTTGCTGGCTGCGTGTGCAGCCCCCTGCTCATCCTGTTCCCACGGCCAGCGAGGGGCTGACTCTGGGCCTCGGGCTCTAGCTGACCCTCCCACAGCTGAGGCTGTGGGCTTCTTGGAGGTGGAGGCCAGAGGGCTCTCCAGAAGGGCTGTCAGGTGGCTGCTTTCTGCTGGCAGCTGCTCAGCAGCAGGGGGACTTCTGGACCCACCCTGCTTGTCCCCATGGGCTCAGGTCCCAAGGCCCTCAGATGGTCACGGGGGTCTGGCTGCTGCCACCACACCTTGGAAGTATTCGCCGTTGGGGCAGTGACTGTGGCAAGCGTCCCCAGCAGGAGGGCGAGTCCTGGGCCCTCCGTGTCCTGAGCTGGTTCTGGGGATGACAGGTCCAGGTGCCCTCTGGCCCCCTTCCCGGGAAGGCCAGGCCCACTCTGGGGTGGCCCCGCACCCTCCATTATGAAGAATGTTTTCTGGGGCTCTCTGGGGGACACCTGGAACCTGAGGCCTCTTCAGCCAGGCTGGTCATCGAGGGCCTCGTCAGTGGCAGGACCTCCTTACCAGCCTGGCCAGGCCCCCTGCATGGGCTCGGTTGCAGTCATACCACCTGACAACCCTCCCAGCAGGAGGGGACTTCCTGGTGGCTGGGCAGGGTCCTGCTCAAGCCTTATAGTTTCTAAACGGTCAGTGAGGGTGACCGACAACCCTGAGACCAGGAGCACTTTGGACTGTTCAGACCTCGAGGAGAAGAGACATCTGAGGACAAATGCAGGGTTGGGGCCGTGGGGGCTGGGGTGACTGGATGTGGGGACCCGGGGCTAGCCTGGACAACTGCTAGGACTCTGAGGACAGTGCAGCTGAAGCGTGGTGTCTAGGTAACCCTGCTTCCCTCGGGGGCGCAGGGACCATGCTGACCCTGCGTTGCTCTGGGAAAAGGGAGACGGTAGATGCCCAGCTTCTTCCACAGGTTTGGCTGTTTGCAAAAATCGCCCAAACTCCTTCAGCGAGAGGGCAGTGGGGAGAGAAACAGCATCAGAAATAGGAGGATGTGGGCTTCGGCTGCCTTGAGGCTGGCAGCCCAGAGAAGAGCCTGTGGGGGCTGGGACCTCTGGCTGGTTCTCCAGGCTGTCTCCCGGGCTCCAGCCACAAGTCCTTTGAGGCATGCCTCAGTTTCCCTCTCTCCATTTGTGTGCACAGCCACTGACCCTCTCCCACTGCCTCCTTTTGCCAAGTCTCAAGGCCCTGGGAGGCTGTGGGCCAGGCAGGACAGCTGGGAGGGGGGCTGCCCTCAGGTGGGAGCTCTCAGGGCCCCAGCTTTCTCTGGGGAATGTTCTGAATTTGAGGAGGAGGAGACATGGCCAGAGGTGAGAGTGGGGGTCCCTTTGGAAGAATAGTGGTGAGAGAGAGGGTCCACCAATGCCTCATGGGGATGGGGCCCTTCAGAGGAAACCATGGGTGCAAGACAGGGCGATGGGCTTGCATCGGCCAGTCCATTGAAAGGTTGGTGAGCATAGCTCTGAGAAAGCCGTTCCCGGAGGCCCCCAAGGCAGCTGATCCTGCAGTCTGGAACAGGGAAGAGGCCGCAGATGGCATTCCTGCTGGAGAGGTCTCCGGTTCCAAGGATGGTGAAAGGGAGCCATCCTCAGCATGGCAGTTAAGGCAGGCAACTCCCTTCCTGAACCTTCCAGAAAGGAAGCAGAGGTCAGCCCTCCTCCTGAGGAAGCAAAATCCTCCGAAACCCTGCTGGAAGGGCCATGCATGTCCCCTTTACAGATGGGGAAACAGGCTCTGGGAGGTCAAGTTCAAGCATTGGGAAATTCCTTGGCTGAATTTAACAGACCTTTGACCTGGAGTCCTTGTTGAGAATATGTGGGCATCAAAATCTATTTTTGAAATTGAATCACAGGTTTTCAGGTTTTCTGTAAAGCACACCTGCCCCCAACCCCCTGCCCCTGCTTGATGCCACCAGCTGGTTTCATCTTGAGCCATTCCCTATTTTGATGCCAGATACGTCAGCCCCGCCCAGGAACCACACAGCACCAGGCTCAGCCTTGACACTGGTGACTCTCTGGGCCAGATCATTCTTTGTTGCGTGTGGGAGGGGGCTCCTGGTCACTGTCGGATGTTTAGCAGCATCCTTGGCCCTTACCCACCAGATGCCACCAGAGCATCCTCCTGAGTCGTGACAATCAAAAATGTCTCCAGACATTGCTAAATGTCCCCCGGGAGGCAAAAATATGCTCCCGGGTGAGAACCACTAGGTTAGAGCTTGCAAATTCTGGCTCACGAGTCAAATACAGCCCTTAGACATGTTTAGTTTGGCCTGCAGAGAGTTTTAAATATTTTTCAAATTAACTGACAAAATTTTATAACCAGCTTCTCCTGGAAAAACAGAAGATTTGGCCACACTGGCCTGCCTCCTTACAAGGCAGGAATTAGCTCCAGCGAAGTGAGAGTACTCTCTTTAAAGGGGTCTGATGGCTGCCAATTCACCGGAGTCTCCACCCCTCCCTATCGTCTCCTACACTGAGCTTCATGGCCTTTATCATTGTACACTCCTGCCATGGTTTTCTTACCTTCCCTCATTTGCACTCCCTGCCTGACCCCTAGAGGCATTTTTGTCAGTAACCCCTGCTTTAAAATGTAAAACAGCCATAGCTACACCTCTTGGTTTCTCTTATCCAGGCTGGACTCTCCATTGCCTCCCCTATTCTTGACATCCCTGATCTTAAATAACTAGGATTTCTCCTATAGGTTCTAACCACTTTCTGGGGGGGAAAGAGGAGATAAAAAAATATAATTTGTAACGGCCAAGTGCTTAGGCAATCCTGGTGCATTAATATCCCAGCATATTGGTCATGTCTTTACACAGAGAAATGCTCTTTGTCTAAAACATTTTTTTAAAAATTCCTAGTGAAAATTCAGTCTGACGAGCATTTATGAAGTGCTTACCAAGGGCAAGGCAGTCTGATAAAGCCCATGAAGAATAAAATGCTGAACAAGACACAGCCCCTGATCACAAGGAATTCACAGGCTAGAGGGAGAGACGGGAGCGTGCGCCAATAACTATAATAAGAATAGAAAGACCTAGAAGCTGCAAGGGAGGTGCGGGGAAGGTGTACTGGGAACTGGGGAGGGGAGAGATTCATTCTGGCTGCTGATATTAAATTAATAAAATGAGAAAGAGAACATTCTTTCCCCATGTAAATCTTTCCAGAGAGGCCAGAAAGTCTTCCTACGATGTTCTTACTGCTATTGCTGAGCTATTTTTGTATTTTATTTACTATGCCCCTATCAAGAACCTTCCCTCTCTTCAAAGCCCAGAACAAAGGCCACCTGCTCCTTGGCGTCTCCCCTGAGCCCTCCTGCCCTCTGTTATCAGTCTCTGGACATTTCTTCTCTCCCATTCCAGACTAGACAGTGCTTGAGAGCAAGAACCCCATCTGGTGGCCTCTGGTCCCTCCCCAGCCTCCCCCGGGGCCTCACACTCAGCAAGTGCTTAGACAATATTTGTTGGATAAAGTTATAGCTCTCCCTTTCCAAAATCAATGTCATCACTGCAGAAAACCGTTAAAACAAAAACAGCCGAAATGCGTAAAAACTTTCAAAAACATTTCCATTTTTAGCAGACTGTTAGAACTCATCCCCCATCCTGCCTTTTCCTTTGTTGCTAATTCTGAATTTGGGGCTAGATGTGGTAGGCAGTCCCCCCTTTTAATCTTTAAATATAGTTCTGACTATAATTACATTTTTATGCAGCACCGAAACATCATATCCTGGTAACGGGGCATTCCTGCACTATTAACATCTGAGTTAAATCTCCTTCGTGTCTGTCTTCTATTGAGGACAGTTAGGAAGTCTAAGATGAAAGGGATCGACATCATTTGTGAATTATGTGTATTTCCTCATGCTGTATTTCAATGGGTTTTGCTCCTGGTGGTTTTTTGAATACCAGGTTGTCTGGTAGCCGTGCTTTTACAGAAAACTCTTTTCAAGACTGGAAACTCAGCATCCTGGCACGGAGGACACACACCACGTTTAGAAGGGGGTTTGTCTTGGGTTAAGAAATAAGCTGCATTGCATAGTGCTCTTTGCCAAGGAGCCTAATCTGTCTAGTAAGTGACCTGAGAACTGGACGCCACACAGACAGCTGGGTGGATCAAAATGGAAGGGGCTCATCTGGTGCCAGGAACTCTGCTAACTAATTCCCATCGTGTCCAGTCGTCACAACAGGTACCGCTATTCTCATTTTGCAGAGGAAAAAACAGGCTCAACAGGTCAAGTGACTTGCCACTGAGGTCCTGCAGCTAGCTAGGAAGTTGCGGTGCTCCAGGGCCCTGGCCGTCCCTTCCCTGGCAGTTTGACTCCAGAGCCAGTGACCACGTCACCACTTATCTCCCACGCCACTCCTGTTCCTGGGCCAGTTCCAGCCAGCATACCTGACACCACCACTTACCAGGTTGGGTGTGGAACCTGTCAGGCCCAGAAAGGGAAGCCTTGTCACAAGAGAGAGAACCACAGGGCCAGGGAAAGAGGGTTTGTGCAGCGTGTGCCTGTTACGAGCAGGCACACTCTCAGGGTGACTCACTCCGGAAGAAGAGGATGGAGGTGCCATTTCGGCGCATTCCAGGCTCAGGGCCGCCCTATAGAAAGCCTGCGTTCCCCGGGGCTCCTTGGGCCTCCTGGTATTGCTGTGGGGCAACGAGGAGTTAGTTGCATGTGGCAAGGTGCATCCGGTGCCCGATGGCTGTCCTCTCATGGGGCCACCCTGGCAAGAGTGCCAGCCCACGGGGGCATCAGTGGCAAAGGGCCGTTTTCAGCCGGCCCCACAGTTCTGTTCTCCACTTCTCTGACTCCACATGGCATCAGTGGCCCGAAGTAGAAGGGGCCTCCAGAAAGGGCAGGATAGCCAATGCCACTACCAGGACACTGACCTGGGCCAGGAGTATTTCAGCCGCTGGGACACTGACCACCGCAGAGTCCCTGTTTTCAGTCATTGTGAAGATGCTGGACTGGTGAACTGAACGGAATTTTAGTCTCAGGGCTTCCTCCAAGTGGGAACCTCTTTTGACCAGACCAGTCTCTGCTTGGGGATGTGAATTAAGACCTCCGACTCTGGCTGGGATAACACTGAAAGGGGGAAGGACGTGTGACACAGGAAAAGTACACATTTGTAGATACATGGACGAAAGGGTGGTGGCAGGACCTTAGCCAGGGGCCTCGCTCACGGCCAGCACAGCACACTTCCGGAATCCGTGACAGGAGATTACGTGGAGTTTGGTACCTTGAGCCTGAGCTGGAACTCGGCTGCACTGATGAAGAAAAGAAAAAGGCCACCCCAAACCCCAGGGGATCCTGCCATTTGAGGACATGCCAGGAGCAGGGCTGCCCCTGGGAAGCTGCGAAATGTGTCTGCCAAGACTGTCTTCAGCTTTGGTGACCTCGCCTGGTGCCCCTTCCATTACCAAAGCTGCTCTTAAGTAATAAAGCTCATATCAGTTGTTTACACTTTAGCAAGAATTTCGTTGTGTCAGCCCTCTCATGGGGGCATTTTAAGCCAGCTCTGCAGTTGCTAAATGAAAGCATCTGTCTCCAAATAAAGGGATTTCAAGCATCATGAATAAGGGAAGCGATGTTGGGGGACTTAGTAAAGCCTTCCCCAATGCCCTAAACTCACCAGAGCCCCATCATGGAATTTGGTCCATGATAAAATTCTACACAAATGTAAAGTCTTAGTTATCTCTGATCTACCCACACAGGATAAAGCCTTTGATCCACCTAACTTTGCATACAGATTTCCTTCGAATTTAAATTCCCTGGAGGTAGGAAGTGGACTTCCAGATTCTTGGCCTCTCTATACTACACCCCACGCTGAACAAAATTATTATCATACACAGAGTCTAGATCAGGGGTCCCAATCGCTATCAGATCACGAAGCCCTGGAGAGCCTGATGAAGGCTGCAGACCCTCTTCCATCTTTGTTCTCAGACCATCTCAGGACCTCGTAGGAGTCTGAAGACCCCGGGTTTGGAGGCCCCTAGCAGATGACTCTACTTTTCACCCACACTCTGCACCCCATCCATACTGCACACACCCTCATCCTTCAGCAAGAGCAAAGGTCTCTTTGTCTCAAGCAATTCAGGAATACAAGGCCAAGGTTGGGGCTAGAAGAGGAGAGTTGGTGTGAGACCATGGGGATAAGGTGCCCACAGGAGGGAGGAACACAGAAGGGGCGATGAGAGAGCCATGAAGCCGGAAAGGGTGGACATTAGGGGTGCTCCTGGGTCTTACACGGTGGGCAAGCGGCTTCTAAAGAGCAGGCAGAGCAGCCACTCACCAGCCAGTGGAGGGAGCTCCGTGGAGTGTTCAGCACCTGGTGAAGCAGGAGTGTCCCCCTGTGGCCTGAAACTGCTCCTTCCAGAAGCAACTCCCTCCACAGGGGCCCCCTCCCACCTTCAGACTAGCCTCTAGACTAAACCCCCGAGTGTCACAGCGCCCAGGTCAGGGCTGTCACTCCAGTGCAACCAGGAAATACTATTTAGCCAGGGTATTTTTAGCAGGAAGCAAGCTCGGAGCAAATGTCATGTGAGCCGTCTTCTCTTACACGGCAACTTCGGGCTATTTAAAGAGACGGTAATTACGCTCCTGCCACCACGATCAGGACGAGCTGAATGCGTGATTGCAGGAGCCTGTCGTCTGCTGCGTGGAGCACTTGACACTAAAGGAGCCCAATTTTCGAAGCTGCCTGCCTAAATCTGTCCGGTCTCGCAGGTGGACATTTGAACTGGCACTGGAGGGGCGGCAAACTGCTCTTCCGGGCCCCGTAGCTGCTCCCAACAGTGGCTCCGAGGGTGCTATGCCTCGAGACCCCCCATCCTGGCAGGGCTGCTGCCACCACTGACCTCCCGCCTCTGAAGAAGGTCTTGCCTTGGGCTTAGGACGATGATGATGATGGTATTGATGTCCACGTATGATCCCATCAGGCTGGCATCTTCCAGAGAGGCAACCAGCTCCCCTCGAAGGGACAGCAGCCATGGGGTCTGGAGAAACAGGACACATTCATAAACAGTCTGGCCAAGGAGACACGGTCAGTAGGGGATCAAGAAGAAAGTGTGCTTGAGGGGACAATCAGGAAGGTGACAGGGCCAAGGGGATGACGGGCAGGACCAGGAGGCAGGGCAGCAGGCCACTCAGGGAAGAAGGCAAACCGGACACTTGCACCCCTTATTCTTTAGGGGAGCAGACCCCTCGCAGGAGCGCTTGGCACATAGCAGGTTCATTCACAGTAAGTTCAGCCTCATTACGAGGCTGAAAGCATGAAGGCGCTGGTACCTGCCAGCAGTGCCAGCCAGGCAACCCGTCCTCTGCCCAGGCCAGGCACAACTGGAGTCCTGTCCTCAGGTCCACCTGCAATGCTTTAGTGGGACATTGGCCATCGGGGCCTTGAATAAAGACAGGTGTCTAGATGGTGGGAAGGAGACAGGGAGGGGCCCCCGGCCCGTATCCTAGGAGGACAAGCAGGAGAATTCAGGAGATTTGAGGAAGGGAAAGCTCACTGACCCAAATATTCAAAGGGATGTGAAATGGGGAAGGGACCAGCTCCTTCCAGAAGGCTGCTGAGAACAGACCTAGGACCAGCAGAAGGAAGGTCTGGGGAAACTGCTGCACAATATGGGAATAGGTGGCCTTGCAAAGGAATGAGCTCCCCGTCACTGGAGACTTCACGGAGGGAATCTTAGCATGGGAAGGACCTCAAAGACCTCCCGCCAGCCCCCCACCCAGAGCTGGGGACTCTTCCTCAGATTTCCTCTTGGATGGCCTCAGGCCTCTCTGCCTGGAGGGCACCAGGGGAAGCTTCAGCTGCCAAGACAGAGCCCAGAAGAATTGGCTCTGTCCACCAACACTCTCCAAAGGAGAAGAGAAGTCAAAACCTTCTGCCTTGGAGTGTCCCTGAGCACCAGACCTGGCAGAACCTTCCAGAAAATTGCTCATGCCTCACCTGCCTGTCCTCTGGTGCTTCCCAGGGGCAGGGGCAGGGAGACCTGCAGAACAAAGAAGAAGCAACATCTCCTGGCAAGCGGTAAGCAAAGGTGAGTGAGTAAACATTTCTGCCAGAGCACATAAGCGCTGGCAATTACCCCAGCAGGAGGCCGGCGAGAGAGCGGTGCCGGCCGGGTTGTTTGCTCATTAAGACAAGAAAATCATTTATGTTCTGGGACTCGAGTGTCAACAGACCCAGGGAAATGTCGTTGCCTCAGCTGCCACCCTGGGCCCAGCCAAGGGGGCAGCTGGGGTCCCAGGCACAGCTGGTGAGGCCGAGAGCGGGTATGCATGGCACGGTTGCCATTCAGGATGCACGTCCCATCAGGGTTGTCTCCCCAGATCCTCCTATCTTGTTTTTCTCCCTAGTTCACCCGTTTCTCCCTCGCCTCTTTTCTTTCCTTTCCAGATCTAACAAGCAAGGGCAGAGAGGGGGCTTCTATGGGCTGGGCATGCTCACCATTGGCACTATACTTAGGGTGATCACCCACCCCAGTTTCCCAGGGACTGAGGGGGTTCCTCAATGTGGGACTTTCAGTGACAAAACCGCGGCAGTCCCAGGCAAACCGGGATAGTTGGTCACCATGTGGCACGTGACCCTCGTGGCCATCCCGTAGGGGGCACCCTTCTCCCCGTTTCACAGACGAGGGCAGAAGGTGATGGGTGGGCAGAGAAGCTTCCCTGGAGCCCCTGCTGCAGCCAACCGTCCCCCAGCTGTCCTCTCAATTCTTCCCACTTTCTCCAAACCCCGTTTTGCGTCTGCTTCAGACCTGGGCAAGGAGGTCTCGGCACAAGGAGGGCGTCACAGACCAGCAGAGGGTCCCTCGGAGCTCATCTGACCAACCCCCACTCCCGTACAAGGTGAGGAGACTGAGGCCAGAGGGGACTGACTCGCCTTGAGGACAACCCCCCCACCTTAAGATCACCCCCTACTCCTCCGTACAGACAGAGGGACTCCCAGGAGCAGAAAGCAGGGAGCTGGCTCACTCGCAGTTCCCAGCTCTGCTGCCCCTCGGCCCCGAGAGCCCCCAGTGGCAGCAGGCTCAGGACGGCCCACGGGGAGCCTCTTGAGTGAGCCCCGTTTGTCTTGGGAGGTGCTGCCTTCACTTGGGGAGCGAAGAGGAAGGAATGGGGAAGATGCCTGAGGTTTGGGGAGAGGATAAAGAGGACTCGGCACTTCCCTTTGCCACCAGCAAAGCTGTCCCACTGTTCCCACACCCTGTCCCTCCGCTGCAACCCGGAGGAAGGCAGCGAAGCCCCCGGAGGCTGGGCTTTTAGGCGGAGAGGAACAATTCTGCTAAAGAAGGAAGGGAAGATGCGACCAAGCGCACAGCCAAAACGCACCGTGCCCTTTAAGGCCCCACGCGGAGGCTATATTTAGGGCCGAGGACATTCCGCAGGACCTCGGGCAGCCTTCACTGGGGGCAATCGCTAATCACTGCATTGGGTTTACGGGTGCCCCTGGGCACACTTAACCCAGGGCAATGAATAGTTATTGCTCTTCCTCCCGCTCGGGGCCTGTGGGCACACTTAAGCGAGCTTGCGGATCGCTGTGAGCGGGCACGGCTCGGGTACACCCTTGGGCACCCTGCGCCTTCAGCGGGAAGAGGCAGAGTATTAAATATCTATGTGCCCTGTGCCCACAGCTGCATTTAGCCAAGGGCAAGGCCGGTGAAACGGCTTTAATTAAAACTTAATGCAAGTTCAAGGTGCCGACACGGAAGCAGCGGCTGCAGAAGTCACCAGGAATGAATCAGTCAATTCGATGAGGTTCTCAGGTGGGGGAAGGAGGTAGTGGGGAGGGGAGGTGGGGCGGCAGAGACTTGTCTTCTGTCTCGGGCATGTTGCCCACCTCTTTGTGTCTGTGTTCTGGAATGTGGGGCCGCCACACGCTCCCACATCTCGCTTGGTGAAGGATGCTGGGCATCCTGGCTTCAAAGGCAGGTCATCAGAGACAAAGCAAGCTCCTGGGCCGGAGCCGGTCCTGCTTTTCTCAGCAACTCGGCCCAGTGTCGCGTGACACTGACAACACTGTCCCCCTGGCGGCAGCTCCTAGAATTACAGGCCCAGTGCAGAGTGAGAAGTGACCAGCTAGAATGTCAAAGAACCTGGTGGTAACACTTAGGCATCCTGGGGTAGGGCCCTACGAGTCTTAGGAGACCAACACCAGGCTTGGCGTGGCTACTTGTGCTACTGCAAAGGCAAACGGGGAGAGAAAGGCCTGCCCATTCGGCCCCTGGTCCTTAAGAAGCAAAGGAATATCCAAGGGGTCTGCCCATCTGCCCAGGATGGCAGTGAGCGGGGCTCAGAGCTAGAGGAGCTCAGGTCTTGGGAGCCTTGGTTGGGGGACTCTTTCTGCCTCAGCACACTCATTTTAAAATTCAGAGATGAGATCACAACTATAAGCTCTCCCTGGGGCAAGGGTCCACATCTCGTTCAAATGTGTTCCCTCAGCACCAGCACAGCACCTGGCATACGGTAGGTGCTTAATAAATGCTTGTTGAATGAATGGTGACTGTCATAGGCAGGCTTTCGCTCCAAACTCCTCCTTTCGTCTCTCCTTTCCTCTTCTCTCCCTCCCCCTCCCTCCTTTTTCCTCCTTGGTCCCATCTTCCTCGTCCTCTTGGGCAGGGGTCGCACACTGGCATCCCCCAGGCCAAACTCAGCATCTTCTTTGAGCCACACAATGTTTACAAAATTAAAGTCAACTTTTTAAAATTAGGAGATTTCACATATAATTATGGATTTCCAGTGTCTCCTGAAAAGTTGGAGAGTCTGCCCAGATGGGGCTGTGGTGGAGCGGACGCTACCCCTCTGCAGGGGCCAGGGCTGGAGGCTGTGCTGGCTCCAGCTTGCCACGGCCCCCACCACTCTGCCTGGTTCATAGCCCAGCCCTGCCACTTACCAGCTGAGGGGCCTCGGACACATCTCCTAGTCTCTCTCTGCTTAGGTCTTTCACCTGTAGAATGGGGATAATGGCACGCGCCGCATACGATGGCTATGAAGATGAAATGAGTTAATATTTGCAAAGTGGTTAGAACAGTGCCTGGCACAGAGCGAGTGGCATAATAAATGCTAAATAAATGAAGATAAGAGTACAATTCCTTACTGCCTCCTCAGTCTGGCACCTTCATTTTTGCTGCGAGTCTGGCCTTCGTAGGCATTTGCATTTGTAACCTCACCCACCCACCCACCCAAATCTTGTTTAGTTCACAGAGGCTCCAAAGGGACTAGAGAGAAACCTGACTTCAAGGAGCCCACAAGGCAGTGGAGGAGCTCATTTGGAGAGAAACCTCCATTTCCTGATCTTTAAAGTGGAGACATTACTGCTCATTGTACCTGAGGTCCTTTCATGGCTAAAAGTCTGTAATTCTTTGACGTTACCCAGGTCAAGAAGGAGCATCCAAACTAGCAACTTTTTCCACCCAGGGAGAAAGAACACAGCTTTAGTGATAACCCCAGTCCTCCCACTGTCCCCTGTGCCAGCCACCAGGGGAGGTTGAGAACGTTAGTTCAGAGCCTTTAACATTCCCACCTCTACCTCCTCCCTCCTCCCAACTTGCTCAGACGAAAGCCCAGTAGAACCGTGCGCCCAGCCAGTGCCCACAAATGTCTTCAGGGGAACGATGCCACACTGCACCTCCAGCTGCCACCTCGCTGCCCGGCCACGTCTTGAGGCTCGGGAGCCACGGCCTCTGGAGAGAAGCCCAGCCTGGGATGTCCCCCCATGCCCCTCCAGGTCCCCTGAGCCTGTTACCTGAATGAATGTTGGGCCCACAGTGGACGCTATCTTGGCCCAGCCTGGACATTGTCACTGGACACTTCATTATATAGCAGTCACTCTGCTCCAACCTTTTCACCCCTCTTTGAAATATTCTGATTTCTAACCTGTAATTTGCTTCTGGAAGTAGGGCAAAATTCACGCGTGCAAATGAAAGAAGAAAACACAGTTCGTAGGCTGCAATCGTAGGTCAGCGACTGTTCACAGCGAATGTGATCGACACCAACTGACCAGAAGCCGGGCAGAGCTCTTAGAAGAGGGCTGGGAAGGGACACGAAGGCTGCAGGGACTCAGAACCCGGGTCGGGCTTCCGGGCTCCTGCAGTTCAGCCCTGTCTTTGAAGCTCTCAGGGGTAGGGGACATTTGTGGATTTCAGGAAGGTCAAACCTGGTCAGACAGAATAAGAGCTTGTGCCTGAATGTCCCTTGACAGGTGGCAAACATTTGCTCACACCTGTCTCCTTCAACCCTCACAAATGTCTTGTAGGGCAGGCTTTCTTATGCCCATTTTACAGACGAGGCAGTTAGGGCTTAGAGAAAGTAAATGATGAAGGCAAAGTGTTGATGGGGTGGAGGTGGGGGGCGTCAATGTGGAAGGTGATTGCAGAAAGAAAGACAAAGAGAAGGAACAGGATAGTTCCTGAAATTTCTTCCCCCACTATGAACAACAACCCATTCCAGAGAAACCCTGGGCTTGGTCAAGGATGGGAGGACAAAGAAATGAAGGAGAGGAAACGGCAGTGTGGAGAAAAAGAAGAGAAGAGGAAAATACGAGGGGTTGGTGGGGCAGTTCGCACTCTTTCAGGGGCCAGGCAGTGGAATTAAGACAATGAGAGTCCCCAGGGAGTGGTAACCCTCTGCCCCCCTGATTTAGCCACAACCTAAATCAGGGTGGCCTCTTGTCCTCCTGGTCCCCAAAGAACCGTCACCTCTCCCTCTGACTGGCGTAAGCCCACCCCTCAAACCCCAGCTCCAAAATCCGCTTCTCTGAGCCTTCCCTGGACAGGGTCCTGGGTGGGGCCTGAAGCTCATGCAATTTGGGGGAAGGCCCTCTTTAAGAAAAAGAATACACAAATATCTCACTTTTACAAATTTTACAGAGTTGTATGGTCTTGTGAGCACATAAGGGGCCAGTGCCCTGAGGCTTGTGCTCCATCAGCTCTGAGGTCAGTCAGCCTCTGTGAATCTGGCAGCACCATTTATTCACTTCATTAAGAACTTACTAAGCACCTACTGTATGCCAGGCCCTAAGGCAAACACTGTGTTCCCCACCCCCACCCCCACCAAAGACACTCCAGATCTAGCAGGAGACTGCCGTGTGAGCAGATACAGTACTAATCAGGGTGGCAGGTGCAATGATAGAAGCGGGTACAAGCACAGAGAAGGAGCGATCAACCATCTGGAAGACTGCCTGGAGGAGGCAGCATCTGAGCTGGGTTACCACGCCTAGTGGTCTTTTGAGATCTATGCCCATAAACTCCACGAGGGCAGAGCCTTGGTGTCACCCCTCTCCTCTGACTCTCTCAGCTCCATTTCTACAGACGAATGACGCACAGTGTCCCCTTTCTTGACATCTGCACTCGGGTTAGCTCCTTCATTCTCCCAGAATGGAAGATGCACACGAGACATCACCAGGTGTCCCTACAGAAAATATTACCAAACCCACCTCCTTCTGCAGGAAGCAAGCCAAGCATCGGACTCGAAAAATGAAGTCCCCATTGGGATCCGGATGCAGGAAGCAGCCCATTTGGCAAGAAAAGAATCCAGGTGGTTGGGGTTCCTCTGGGTCCCTATAATGAGAAAAGGACAGAAACGTGAATTGAGCCTGCTGGGGTCAGAAATCTCAGACACCTGGGTGTAAACTGAAGGGCTGCTCTGCCTGGAAGCCCCTCACCTGCTGCAGGTAAAAATAGCAGTAACAGGAAAGGCCTAGAAAGATACACCCATGGGAAATCCCGTTGGCTCTACCTTCAGAATATATCTGGAATCCTACCCTTTCTCCCACTCTGGTCCCTGGCCCAGGTTTCTATAGCTGCCTCCTCTCTTGTCTCCTGGCTTCCACCCTCACCCCTCATTGTCTGCACTCCACTCAGCAGCCAGTGGGATCTTGTTCAAAACTAGGTCAGATCACGTCCCTCCTCTGCTGGAACCTCCCCGCTTTTCACTCCAAGGAAAAGCCAAAGTCCTTGAAGGCCCCACATGATTTTGCCCCTCGCCTCCCTGACCTCCTCTCCCACCTCCCTCCCTCTGCTCCAGCCACACTGGCCTCCCTGCGACTTCTCAAGCATGCCATGCACGCTCCTGCCTCAGGGCCTTTGCACTGGCTGTGCCCTCTGCCTGGAACTCCCTTCTCTTAGATAACTGCAGGGCTCCCTCCTGACCTC